>NC_067161.1:45774364-45811864 GCF_903995435.1 Acomys russatus | reverse complement strand
GCACACAAACTTTCCAAGTTGGAGCCAGCTTGAACCTGAGCTGGAGTTAGTCAGCAAGGTTGTTGCAGGTGGCAGCAAACTGCAGGGGAAAGAGGCAAGTGGTTGCACAGCTGGAGAGGAGACCTGGGCCCTCTGATGAGGATCTGTCTTCTGTAATTTGGTAAAGGGGTGTGTGTGTGTGTGTGTGTGTGTGTGTGTGTGTGTGTGTGTGTGCGTGCGCACATGCGCGCGTGAAGATTTGAGTTGGTAATGCACTAGGAAGTCTTGGGATTTCTAGCTATAGGGTACCTTCTTCCATTTTTCAGTTGATCAATCCCACAACCTGGGACTTGAACACCACAGTAGATCCATCCCTGACCCACTTTCAGGAAAATGAACGTGTGAATCTCCTGTGTCTTGTGATTTGTAAAGATAAAAACAAACATGCAAATACAGCCCAAGTATCCCCTGTGCCCACACACTGTCTTCTGGAATGTTCCTGATACCTGTACTGAGGCAATATAGGGGAACAAAGACAACCCTAACCCTCCTCCAAGTCAAAGCAAGTCTGAGGGGATGAGGCCTGAGGTGCAGGGGGGAGCTGGTCGCCAGACCCTACAGACACTCTGATTAATTACAGAAGTCTACATAAGTCTAATTGATTAATTAGAAGACCGACCGAATGATGAGTTTGGAGAAATAAAGCTACCAAGCTCACAGGAATGCTCCCAATCATTATTCAGTAGTCTCCAAAAGAAAGACTTGGTTAACACAAGTGCCTGCAGCTATAGGGTGCTGGAGTCAGAATAAGAACGTTGTAGGTTCCTTGGCAGGCACACTCACATGTGCTTCTTGTGGTTGAAGTCTGGAGGCAGCCTCTGGACACTGGACCTGCCAGCTGTTCAGGAGCTCCCTCTTCTGTACAATGATGGTACTACACCTTCCTTTCTATTTGACACCCGTGCTTTCCCTTTCAATCACCTTTTATAAGATCCAATTTGGAACATTGTGATGGGTGGATCGGGGCCCAGGCGGTCTGCTCAAACTATTGCACTAACCAAGGACAATACAATAGTAAACATCAAACCCCTGCTCTGATCTACCCAATGGACAGGACATTCTCCACAGTTAAGTGGAGAGCGGGGACTGACTCTGACATGAACTCTGGTGCTCCATATTTGACCACCTCCCCTTGGTGGGGAGGCCTGGTGGCACTCAAAGAAAGGATAAGCAGCCTACCAAGATGAGACTTGATAGCCTATGACCATATAGTGGAGAGGAGGCCCCCCCTCAGTCATAGACCTAGGGGAGGGGAATAGGGTGAAAGCGGGAGGGAGGAATGGGAGGATAAAAGCGATGGGATAACAACTGAGTTGTAATCTGAATAAATTAATTAAATAAAAATAAAAATTTTTCAAAAGGAAAAAATTAGACATAAACAATAGTTTTATAAGTAGAGTTTAAAAAGTTTGGAGGAAAAAAAAGTTTGGAGGAAAAAGAGTTCTGATCTGGATTTTTTTTCTGATCGATGATAATAGACTTATTATCTCTTAGCATATGCAGACCTTTCAATTCCAGAGGTTATGTATAAAATTATCCTTCACAAGGACACTTGTTACTGTGATCTTTAAAAAAATGCATGTGTGTGTGTGTGCATGCGTCACAACACATGCATGCGTACCACAGCATATGGGTGTCAGGAACAACCAGTGGAAGTCAGGTCTTCCCGCTACTTTGGAATTTGGGAGTGAAACTCAAGGCTTGGCAGTAAGTGCCTTTACTTTCTAAGGCAGCTCCTATGGCGACCTGTCTAGGATCTTTATATTGAGCAGTAAATATCTTCTTCACCTTATATGTGATGAAATTTAGATATAATAGTCTTATATATAATCGTCACACATTTCTTTTAATTCCCAAAGTTGTGTTCTTAACTCTCCTCACTGTGTGCAGATCAGATTGTATGACGAGTAACTCTTGGAAACAGTGCAGTGGTTGGGTAGCCCTCCCCATAGCAAAGAACCATATTTCAGAGGGTGTGGCTTCCTGCCACCTATGGGTACTTTTGAAGGTAAAGGGAAGGAAAGTGTTCAGGTGTGCTTGACTTTGAGAACCACAGTGCCAACCTCACCTAAGTTCGTGTCATTAGCAAGTCAACTTACCATGAGTTTAACATGAGGTGCTTGCATACACTCTCAGGAGCGACCCTCACAAAGGAGTGCTAAGCTATCTATAGGTTTTACATAGGCCACCGAAACTTTGACTTCCACTGGACTCTACTCCAGCAAAGCTCCAAGAGCCCGTTGCAAGGTGTAAGGTGCCCATGTGCCATGCAGGGTGGGGGGATGGTTTAGCCACAGAAATGCTCATCTGATACACGAACGCTGTTGGGAACTATGTGCCATGCCTTACTGTATCCCCGGGATTTGAGTGAAAAACCTCCTAACCGCCACCTAAACCACGGGTCATATCTCCCTTCTCTTTGCAGGCCAAGTCTTTGGGTGATAGTAAGAACCGCCACAAAAAGCCCAAGGACCCCAAACCAAAGGTGAAGAAGCTCAAATACCACCAGTATATTCCCCCAGATCAGAAGGCAGAGAAGTCCCCCCCACCCATGGACTCTGCCTATGCCCGGTTGCTACAGCAACAGCAACTATTCCTGCAGCTGCAGATTCTCAGTCAGCAACAGCAGCAGCAACAGCAGCAGCAGCAGCAGCAGCAGCGGTTCAGCTACCCTGCGATGCACCAAACACACCTCAAGTGAGTGCGTCGAGCTGGGGTGGAGGCTTCGGGGCAAAGGAGGAGGATGGCTTCTCTGAAGGGTGTACCTTGTTTTACATGGCGACCTTGTCCGGCATGTTCAGACTATGGACTATCTTTAGAAAACCATGCACACATTTTTTCAGGACCATAGGGCTAAGAGGAAGCAAATAAGGCAAGGTTCTTTGGAGGAAAGGGAAAAGCTTGGCATCGCCAAACTAAACCGTGGAATGTATAAGAATGCAGAATTGACTTTTCTGGCAGTTCAAGCTCGCTGCTAAGGATCCGAGTGTCGGCTTTGGAGACTGGTCCCTATGCCCAGGCTGTGTGCCTGAATTGCAAGGTTCTGTTCACACTCCAGGTGGTCAGCATCCTCACCCACACAGTTAAAATGAGCTTTGTTTCACCTGCCTTTGGCCACCCTCGGGGCACAGTTTCAGTTATACCCAAATCTTAGCATCATTAAGAGTCTTACAGCCCACTCAGGCCTCTCCAGAATAGTGCCTTGGCTGGGTCATGGATGCACATACCCGTGACCTCTACACCCCAGGCTCCGTCAACTCCTTTCTGTGTCCTCAAAATGAATTTGGGAAGTTTTCTGCAATTTGCTGTCTCATTCAGGCTACTGTTTCTCCCTTCCTCTTCTTTACCTGCCTGATCCTTATAGGGAATTGCTCTGTGACTTGTCTTAAGCATAGCCCGCACTGAACTGATTGTATCTGTAAGTGCCTCTTTGTTTTTCAGAGAACCAAACGAACAGATGGTCAGAAATCCGAATCCTTCCTCAGCACCGCTGAGCAGCACTCCTCTGTCCCCTGTCAAAAACAGTCTTTCTGGACAAACTGGTGTCTGTGCTCTCAAACCAGGCCCCCTTCCACCAAACCTGGATGATCTTAAGGTATACAATTTGATCTGATTTTTTTTCTTAAAAAAAAAAAAAAAATGAGCTCAGCTGTATGTTGTCACTAGTTTCTTTGCCACCTGACATTTTAAGTAAAAAAAAAAAAAAAGTAGAAGTGGGAGAAAGTGTGGTAGAAATCCAAGGGTGTTGCAGAATTTATGGTGCAGAGGCCAAACCCAAACTTGCAGGTCCTGTCTCAGCCTCACTAGGCTGTTCAAGCTCCTAGCTACACTCTATAGTGCCCCCTCAGCATAACTAAGTTACCAAGAACCAGTAGGGATAGAGCTTAGCGTAGAGCAGAGGTGTGCAGCATATAAAGCTTCCAGAATGTTCTAAAGCAATGCTCAATTTCATGATAAACCTATGACAATTTTTGGCGAAATACGAGGAAATGGAAACCATGGGAATTGCTCTTCATATAGCTAAAAACAATCCACATAGCTAATGTGTCCATATTTCTTCCTAATGCTTTTGAGTTTTTTTGTTTGTTTGTTTGTTTTGGGTTTTTTGGAGGGGTTGATTTTTTTCAGACAGGGTTTCGCTGTGTAGTGTTGGCTGTCCTGGACTTACTTTGTAGATCAGTCTGGCCTTGAACTCATAGAGATTTGCCTTCCTCTGCCTCCCTGAGAGCTGGGATCAAAGTTGTGCACCACCACACCCAGCTCACTTTTGAGTTTGTATTATTTATTTATTTATTCATTCATTCATTCATTCATTCATTCATTCACTTTACATCCTGGTGGTAGCCCCATCCTTCCTCTCCTCCCAGTCCCATCCTCCCTCCCCTATACCTCAGAAAAGTGAAACTTTAATGTAGCCTTTCTATTAGAAAATGGTGAGTATACTTGTGGAATTTGAGTGATTTTTAGTTCATTTTATCCAATACAGATATTCTTAAATAAGTATCTTGGTCCTCACTGAATAAGAAACAATGTTAGTAACCCACTGGCAATAATATAATTTAAAACAATGCCCTGTTCTTTTACTTTTCCAAGTCTGGTGACGTCTTCCCTGAAGTGACAGCTTGTTAAATGGCACATGCATGCCAGCAACTTATTACAGCTCACAAACCACAGGGATCTATATCCACTCAAATAATATTGGGTTTCTAGTTGACCTTGGTATGTTTCAGAGCAGTCTTCAAGACTAACATGTTCACCCTTCTGTCCAGTCTCCCATCAGGACTGAGCAGAACGGATACATTTTTCTGCAGTGTACGGACATGATCCCTCCCCCATCACACTGTCAGTGATGGAGCTCCTTTGTCTGGTTCCCACTCTACACACTCCAAAAACCATCTTAATCCTAACAATCCTCATAGTCTTCCCTGGGCCAATCCTGGCTATTTCTCCATTATCAGTCTTCATTATTGCCTTCATCTCCCGTTTTAACCCTCAGCTATAAATTTGTTATAGCAATTATTTCAAATTGAAAAATATCCCATGGCTGCCAAGAGCCAATAAAATACACCCTGATATCAAAGGTTCCTCTGGTTCTTCTACAGGTCACACTAAGCTTGTTTTTTCCTGGCATCTACACACCTAGATAAAGATGCTAAACACGTAATGATGCTCTTTTGGAACTTTGAGGTCAGCCCTTCCATTCCTCATTCATAAATACAGAGAGATAAAAGAGGCCATCTTACCTTGAAAACATTATTCTAAGTGAAATAAGCCAGGTCAGATACCTGACGAGTTTTCTTAACTCATGTGTAAATAGGCAGAAAGACAGAAAGTGGAATGGAAGTCACCAGGACCATCTCAGAAGGACCATAGGGAGTAATTGCTTAATGTGGACATAGTTTCAAGCTGGGATGAAAAGAAAGTTCTGGAGATGGAAGGCAGCATAGATGTGCTTGCTGAAGCTAAACGTGTGTAATTACCAATTGCCAAGCAGTAGACTCTACATGATGTTTATTTTACCATCACTTGTTGTTGTTGTTGTTGTTATTATTATTATTATTATTATTATTATTATTATTATTATTATTATTATTATTTGCACCTAAGTAATTAAAGCATAAGAGTCCTGGATTAGGAGGGCTGGAGAGCCCCAGAGAAGACATAGTCTAGAAGTGCTGGTGGCATTAGGGAGAAGGGAGCACCCAAAGGTGGTTCCTCCTCTGTATCTAATCTCGGAATCATTGGTTGGTGACAATCACATAGTTAGGATAGGTCAAGAATATGGTGGTGGTGGAGACAGTAAGTAGCATTTTTAACTAGCCGCTTGACGTAAATTCCTATTTGGTAAGGTAGTCTTATTGGCCCAGTTTTTAAAACTTAAAAATAAAAAGCCAGAGCCTTAAAGAGGTTCAACGACAGGCAAGGTAGTCAATTTACAAGCGATGAGATGGGGTTCCATTGATGCTCGCAAAGGCTTTGCCGATACTGTGAGAAATGAGAAGCGAAAGAGTGAAGGGAGGAAGCTTGGCTGGATTTGACCTCTCACTTGGTGTGTGGGGACATGTGTCCTTGAGTCTTGTGGAACTTATACCAAGAACAGAATTGTAGGGTTCAAAGAAAAGGACCAGTGACAAGCTTATTCAGTTGGAAATGCTGAACAGTGACCAAGAGAAGACCTAGCCCATTTCTGTGATAAGAAGCACAGTAATTCACTCAGCACAGATGTGCTGCAGGACACAGGGTCATAAACTTTAGAATCCTTGGCTAAGTGAGCAAAGTTGAAACTAGAAGAGTGAATGAGACCATGAGAGAGAGAGAGAGAGAGAGAGAGAGAGAGAGAGAGAGAGAGAGAGAGAGAGAGAGAAAGATGAGTGGGAAGGAAAGAAGTGCTGGGGCGAGAAGAGGGATGAAGGCCGCTCACGTTGCACTCACATTTGCAGGAGGATGGAAAAGAGGGAATTCTGGAAAAGAGGGAATTCTGGAGGTGATCAGGAGGTGACACAGGATATAGGTGGTGTTTCCTTAGTAAATGTTTCACTGTATAAAAGTAGAGGAAAGCTGGGTGTGGTGGCGCATGCCTTTAATCCCAGCACTCACCAGAGGTAGGCGGATCACTGTGAGTTCAAGGCCAGCCTGATCTACAAAGTGAGTCTAGGACAGCCAAGGCTACACCGAGAAACCCTGTCTCAAAACAAACAAACAAACAAACACACACACACACTCAAACAAACAAACAAAAAAGTAAAGAGGAGTCTGGTTTCTCCTTGTAGAGGTATCAGAGTTGGGGAGATAGCCCTGTGAATAAAGTGCTTGCCATATAAGTGTAAGGGCCTGAGTTTGGTCCCCAGGGCCTATGTGTGCAGGGTACCACACTGGCAACCCCAGCACCAGGGAGGCAGATACAGAAGGATGCCTGGGCTCGTTGGCCAGCCTGGCTAATTCAGTTGTGCAACCTCCAGGACAGTGATAGACCCTGTCAGAGAGGGAAGAGGGAAGGGGGAGGACCTGAGGTTGACCTCTGGCCTACAGAGAAACAGAGAGATTAGTGGTTTTTCATAGTACATTGACTTTTTAAAAATCTTATTTCTAAATGAATTAAATGTGAGAGAGAAAAGGGAAGGAACTAAGAACTCTGAAAACTGGGAAAAATATCTGGTGGAAATTAAGAAATTGTCCACCTTAAGGTGATCTATATATTGTTATTGCTTTTCATCTGGAGATAGACACAAAGAGTCGTGCCAATTAAATTATATAATTTGACTCAGAACAATTTAAGAGAAGAAGAAAAGGAAGGAAGTTTTGTGCTACCTACTCTTGAGTACGTTAGGGTTTTCCATAATAAGTGATTTTTAAAGTTACCAATAATTAGAGCACCAGTGAAAACAGAGTGAGGTATGCATGTTCACGCCGTCATCTCAAGCAAGCCCACACAGCCGATAATCAGGAATTTTAAGGGAACTGAACTCAACGCGTACTCATTTTATCTTAGACTGTGATCTGCATTATTTAATAATGTAGCCTAGATTATTCGCTGCAAGAACAGATTCTAAAAATAAGTGTCGAACTCATTAATTTTTAGTAACTCAAAATTAAAACAATAATGGGTTGCCATCTTGCATTTTTTTTCCAAGCCAGGAAATTTAAAAGGAAAAAACAAAAAAAAAACAAAAACAAAAACAAAAAACAAAAAAGCTGTCCAGCAAGACCGTGAGGAGAAACAGCTGGACACAACACAAGTGGCTGTGGGGTTTCCCCCGCAGCTCTTAGTTGATTGTATCATGGCATTTTAAAACTGAAACATTAAAAAAAAAGAAAGAAAAAGCTGAAACCTGATCCTGTAGTGTAAAGTAAATGGCATTTTAATAGACAAGAGCCGGAGAAAATATGGCCTTATGCTTCTTCCGCCCTGAAATGTATGTGAACACATTGTGTTTGACAGCAGCTACTTAAAAAAAAAAATTATGCCACCCATAAATTTTTGACATGCTTTCCTTAACACGCCATGAACATTTTCCATAACTTTTAATGTTCAATAAAAGTTATATTTTTAATAACAGCCAATCACCCCATAACCTAGTTAGCATTCCGCTCCTGGGCGTTTAACTTGCTGCCAAGTGTTTCACTATTGAGAATAGTATTTCAATGCCCTCTGTATATACATCTGTTATCTTCTCTGATTATTTCTCTCAGATAACTGTATACACGTTAGATTGCTGGTTAAAAATACATTCATATTTTTTATCCAGATATGGTAGCACATGCTATTAGTCCCAGCACTCAGGAGGCAGGGGCAGACAGATCTGAGTTCGAGTCCAGCCTGGTCTATAAATGGAGTTCCAGGACAGCCAGGGCTATACAGAGAAACCAGGTCTTGAAAACCCAAACAGACAAAATCAAATGAAAACCACACTGATACTTTTTAGAGTTCTTGAAGGTTATTACCGGATTTCTCTCTCCTGAGCAGTCTGCTGTGGAGCCACCTGTTGAAGCAGGGCCACCCCAACATGAGTGTGCCCACATGGGTCCTGCTGCAGGTTAACATGCAGCCCGCAGCTCAGTGGTGTGGGAGGGAGGGCATGTGCACATCTCACCAGCTCCCAGACATTGCTTGGCTGCTGCTTGCAGGAACATACCCTAAACAGGAAGATAGTAAAGTCCTTTAGCTTGCTACAATCTTTATTTCCCTGCTGCTTTGCTTAAAAAAAAAAAAAAAAAAAGGTTTCTAGTCACTTGCTTGTCACTGGGTGAATTAAAATATGCCTTTTATTTTAATTGCACTATTTCTTAAATTGCTAATGACTACACACACATACTATGTGACTTTTAAAAACTGTTTTGTTTTTTAAGAGTTGAGTGAGGTACCTTACTTATTTTTTAATCTTAGGTCTCAGCCTTTTTCTTTTTATTAATTTTTGTTTGCTTATTTTTTCATGTATATGAGCATTTTGACCACATGTATATATGTGTGCCATGTGCATGCTAAGTGTATCCAGAGATCAGAAGAGTGTGTCAGATCCCCTGAAGCTGGAGTTACAGCTGGTTGTGAGGAACCGTGTGGGTACTTGAATGGGACCTGGGCGTCCTCTGGAAGAGCAGCAAGTGCTCTAAACTACTGAGCTGCTTCTCCACCCCCTTGCTCTTTTATAATGATAAGCACACTTGATGTGTTCTTGTCTTTGTAATTTATTATTTATTCTGCCATTGGTTTCTTTCCAAGGATTGTTATTTTAATTTGCATTTTGTATGGGGGGGTTGTTTGTTTGTTTGTCTGTTTTTTTGATTTATCAAAGTTTGAATTTGGGTTGTGGATATTTTTATAATTACTTTACTTGCTTTTGTGTTCAAAAGCTGTGTCCCCACAAAAGAGATTTCCTTACATATTCATCTGTTCTACAGAATCATTGGACTGTAGATGTTTCATGCCTTGATCATAGAAGTGATGTGTCTCTAGGGACTATTTAGAAAATGCACTGAGGAGTAGTGCCCTAGCTAACACTTTGGCATACATTCACTAGATAATTTTATAAGCAATATAAGTTTAAATGTATACGTGCATTATTTAAGTTATTTAAAACAGCATAAACTCAAGCTTTCTTTCAGTTAATAAGTAAACTATAAACAATTATTCATCACATGATGCCAACAAACTTTTATAGCTTAATCTTAGTGGATCTTTGGTACCCCATCATTTGCAGTAATTTTTACTTAACTAGTTTCCATGCCTGTCTATATATCATGGTTTACAACTTGTGAACGAACATTATAAGAATGTGGAAAATAATTAATTACATGTGTAGTGGTATAATAATAATAATAGTAATAATAATAATAATAGCCTTACATTGCACAACCATTTTCCAGGCACTATCCACGTGCTTTTATAAATTCATGTATGCCCTTGCAAAAATGTTTAAGGCAGGGATTAACATCCCACTTCAAAGAGAAAGCCCTGAGGATTAAGAAGCTAAGAACAAGAAGGGCCTGGTTTTATCATCATGAACTTTCTTCAATATGCAGTTGCTATCCACCCTGTCACGAAAATTAAAATAGATCCAGCACATCGCTGGGCATGGTGAGGTATGTCTGTCTGTAATCCAAACACTGAGAAGGTGAGGCTAGAGGGAGGACTGAGAGTCAGAGGCCAGCCAGAAAAAAAAAATGAAGACAAAACTCAAAGCCCAGAGGCTGAGGAGGTGGAGGGTAACTCAAGAGCAGACAACTGGTCTACCATGTGCAAGGCCCTGGGTTCCATCTCTTGAGCAGATACACATTTGTGTTCAGGCACAGTCACATATGCAAAAACACAATCTTCTCCGCTCCAACGTATGTTCACATAACGTCTTATTCTTAAAGTCTGATCCAAGACCAGTGACATAAATGTCTCCCTGGAATTGTTATAAATGGATGATCGTGGTCCCTATTCCAGACCTACTGAAGCCAAACTCCAGGATGGTCCCATAATCTATGGGGTTGTTTGTTTGTTTGTTGTTGTTGTTGTTTTCATTTTGTGTTTTTTTTTTTAATCAAACCCTTCAGTGAGCAGGTATGTTTAGATATGAGGAGGAATGCATGGTAGAAGAAGCCGGAATGCCTGATAATTGTTGCGGATTACTGTTAGACTTGTGAGTTTAAACTCAGGAAGACACCATGAGTCTCCTACAGAAATGAAGCAGGCTGAGACGGGGTTGGAGATCTTGTGGCTAGGTTGGCCTTACCAGTGGGTTAAAAAAACCACTCCCATGACTATAGCTGTGAAAAACAAGGCACAGATTGCCTTCACTATAGGGGTTCCATGTGTGATTTTTTTTTTTATTTACAGTGGTGTTAAATAATATACATTCTATATGTATCATATTTGATTTTATTTTTTATTCCTGGGCTAGTGATGGCTGCCAATATTTTCCTGTTGGGCGGCAAAGGTGGTCTGAGGCCATGGGAATAGCTGCCGCTCTGCACAGGCCTTATAGCTCAGCTGGCTTGTTCCACCAGTTAGGCGTATTCCCTGTGTTTTTTAATTCATAATATTTTTACATTATGATGGATTTAGTCGGAGATAAAGAAGAGTAGGTAAATTTGGTTTAAACCAGAGCAAATTATTTTTTAAAAAATATTAAACGAGAAGTGGATAGGCATTGTAAAGTCCCATGAGTGTATCCCAAAGCTCCCTAATTTAAACAAACACAAGTACACTGCACTAACGGAGCCCTGGTTCCTTTAGGTATCAGAATTAAGACAACAGCTTCGAATACGAGGCTTGCCAGTGTCAGGTACCAAGACAGCACTGGTGGACCGGCTTCGACCCTTTCAGGATTGTGCCGGCAACCCTGTGCCCAACTTTGGGGACATCACGACGGTCACCTTTCCTGTCACGCCCAACACCTTGCCCAGTTATCAGTCCTCCCCATCAGGCTTCTACCACTTTGGCAGCACGAGCTCCAGCCCACCCATCTCCCCTGCCTCATCTGACCTGTCGGCCGCTGGGTCCCTGCCAGACACTTTCACCGATGCATCACCTGGCTTCGGCTTACATGCGTCCCCGGTGCCCGCCTGCACGGATGAGAGCCTGCTGAGCAGCCTGAACGGGGGCTCCGGCCCCTCAGAGCCTGACGGGCTAGACTCTGAGAAAGACAAGATGCTGGTGGAGAAACAGAAGGTGATCAACCAGCTCACCTGGAAGCTGCGACAGGAGCAGCGGCAGGTGGAAGAGCTGAGGATGCAGCTGCAGAAACAGAAGAGTGGCTGCAGCGACCAGAAGCCACTGCCCTTCTTGGCCACTAGCATCAAGCAGGAAGACGTCTCTAGCTGTCCTTTCGCAGCCCAGCAGGCATCTGGAAAGGGACAGAGCCACAGCTCTGACAGTCCTCCTCAGGCCTGTGAGACTGCTCAGCTGCTCCCTCACTGTGTGGAGTCCTCAGGCCAAACCCATGTACTCTCATCCACGTTTCTTAGCCCCCAGTGCTCCCCCCAGCACTCGCCCCTGGGGGCCCTGAAGAGCCCTCAGCACATCAGCTTGCCCCCATCGCCCAACAGCCATTATTTCCTGGCCTCCTCTTCTGGGGCTCAGAGAGAGAACCATGGGGTCGCCTCACCCAGCAGCAGCCAAGCGTGCACACAGGTAAGCGCGGAAGGGTTTCCTAGAAGCTAGGCACCACCTCACTAACTCTAGTGTCCTTGAGCCTTCACGGGTAGCCTTCCCATCACTGGTTGGCAAACTCAGAAGGCTTGGAAGACAAATGTCTGGAAATCTTAGCTTCTGTGCCAAACTCCTCAGCTTTACCCTTGTAGCACAGACGCACTCCTAGACAGCTTTGCAACAATGTATAACTTTCCAATATAGTTATCTGCAAATTCAGGCCCTACTTATCCGCCACCCTCTAGTCACCGGGCTACGGGGGTGGGGCAGGGGAGTATCTTTACTCTGGGGGAAGACAGGTGCTAGGTGGTGAGGAAATAGGTGGTCCATCTTATGGAGAAAGAAGAGAAAAGCTGGTCAGTGTGAGAAGGTGAAAGTTTACACCTTCTGCTAAAGGGGTCAGGACCGTGACTAGAAACCTTGAAAGAGGTAAAGGAGGAAATAATGTTAATACTTGGGATGAAAGCTTGGGAGAAGCATCAGGTGAAAGGTTCCTGGGGTTAGAAGGCAAGTTAGAACGCAGAAACATCACAAAGAGCTGCAGAAGACGAGTGAAACTAAGGGTTCAAAGGCCACGCCCAATATTAGCAGAGGCTTTCCTTTTGTTCACTAAACTAATAGATTATTAGGAAAGGGTCTAGAAGACCATCTGAAAAAGAAAAACACATTGTCAAAGACTTATAAACTCTAAAACAACTCACACTGACCCAAGCCAAGTGCCTGCTAAGTGCCACGTACGATGACAAGTCATGAACAGAAGCCATCTCGTTCATGGCCACAGCAACCCTGTGGCTCCAGTTTAGTGCTTTGATTTGCCATTGAGAAAAATGAGTCCTGGGAATTAGAACTGCCTAGAAGCCCAGGATTAGTTGATGTTTTTAAAGTTTGTAATGAAACGCCGCTACCCTGAGGGTGGGGTGCATGGCTAGAGGCGATGAGAACAGAATTTCACAAACCTATCTGAGCAACACATTCACCCCCGTGGTGCCCACCCCTGCGAGGATAGACTGGAAGGAACCGGGACTAAAATAGCATATCAACACCATTCATAAACATCTATTGCACTCACCGGTGTCCTAGGCAACGAAGGTTAAAAATAACCCTTAGTGCATGGCTTGGGCCATGATTTTCCAGTTCGAGGATATCAGTGCTAATGGAGAGAAATAAAATGGTACAATAATTCGTTACTTACAAATTATAAGAGAGAAGCAGTTTCATGAAGAACAAATAACACGACTGGTCTCTGGTGTTAAGCCATGCAGCATGGAATATGTGGGTAGGGTAGAGCTTAATGGTGAAAGCTGGTAGAGTCCTAGAAGGCACTAAAAAGTTAGTTCTAAAAACGGGAAGGCTAGGTCAGGAGGTCAGTAGACTTGTCTTTTGTCCATGAAGCTGACGAGTTTTTAAGAAAGTCTAATAGAGAACAGATATTCCATGTGAATAAAACACAGGTAGGGAGAGTATATAAGGTTACAGGAGGAGAATTTGGGCTCCTAGAACCAGGTAATATCTGTAGTTGTGGAGAGCTTTGAACACTTACATAGGTGAGGTACACAGAGTCTCGTGGTGGATATGTGAGAGCTAGTGGAAGTTTCTAATGCCTGGGTGCTATGTGCAAAGCCAGCTTTTAGATTCGGTCACCTGCCAATAGAATTCAGGAATCTTTGGAAATATCAGAAACCTGAGGGCAAAACACAGGGGCCAGAAGTGTCAGCCAAAGCCACACTCAAGTATGCTGTGGGGTCTTGAATTTGTCACGTGTTTCTCCCTACAGAACTCAGGGGCACCTGAAGGCCATCCTCCTAGCTTCTCTCCCCCATCTTCCAACCTCCACCAGTCTTTCTCTGGCACCCAAGCAGACAACGGCCATAGTGCTGGGCTCAACTCTTGTCCCAAAAGCCCAGTTATTCATCCAAAGGTCAGTACCAGAGAAATTGACAACAAACCTTTTTCTGTGAGGATGGGGATTGAAATTGGACCTTGAGGGAGAGTAGTGTTGGAGACAGAGACAGGTACACAACAAATTCCTATAAAGAAATGGGAAACTGTCCAGAGCTAAGTCTCTGTAGAGGATGTAGAGATGGTGCTCATACACTGGTGAAAGGAGTGGGAATGTGGCAAGTTCCCAGAGCAACAAGAGGAATAACACAGGAATAACCCAGCAAAAGGCAGGCATGGAATAACTGGGCCACATGCCTGATGTGAGCTAAGGAATGGACACTCTCACAGACTAGGCACGCACAGAAGACCACGTTCACAGTTACTGTGTGAAAATGACCCAGTTTGGAATGACTTGACCCAGGGAATGAACTACTCTGAAAATCCCTGGGTTAAAGAGCCTCTTTGTATTAGAGTGAGCTCACGTCCCTTTCTCATCATCTAGGAGAGAAGGGTTCACCTGCTAGGTGTGGTGGGGCGGCACATACCTTTAATCCCAGCACTCAGGGTGCAGAGGCAAGAGTGTCTTGGTGAAGCTTTGAGGCCAGTCTGGCCTACATAGTAAGTTCCAGGACAGCCAGGGTTACACAGTGAGACCTTGTATCAAAGGAAGAAAGGGAGAGGGACGGGGACTGTGCAGTTTAGGAAAAATAAATAAATTAGTGAGTTCCGTTAAGACTCCACTAAGAATGAATCCACAGTGGCATGAACTGGCGTTAACCTATTAGATGTTGTTTGCTATCTCCTCACCTAAGGCTTATTATTAGCACTTGGTGGTTTTGTTTGTTTTGTTTTGTTTTTAATGTGACCTGTGGCTTCTAGAACACAAGCATTGTCCCTTGGGACCCATGGATTGAATGTTGCTCTCTGTATTGTATCCGCTTGCAGATGACTGGTTTGCAATCTTCTGACAAGGTGGGGCCCAAGTTTTCAGCTCCATCCCCAACTTTTCCTAAGCCAAGCTCCACGGTTTCAGAGATAACCCAGCCCCCGTCCTACGAAGATGCAGTAAAGCAGGTAACTACATGGTTTGTTCTCTCCAGTTCTACAAATGGACTCAGCAGGCAGGACTTTGTAGTGTTAGGCATTGTATGTTTTGCGGATTCTGACTTTGAGTAGGGCCTCCCCAGCTGAGTGGGCAAAGTGTATTCCATATGAGCTGAAAACAGTGCTATGTGTATGTGCAGATAGCTCCAAAGTAGGATGGCTCTGCTGATGACTTTTTAAAAACCTTATGGTATTGTAAAATGGTGTGTACTCAGTCCAGATTGTATTTTGAACTTGAGCTTTACCATAAGCTAGTAGCATGTGGTCCAGTGTTCTGGGTGCTGGGCAGGCACAGTGAGCCACAATTCCTATTGCCCAAACACAAGAAAAGGCAAGTGTTCTCTTTGTTGAACTAGGGCTACGTGTATGTAATGCTTTTTGGTCTGTGATAGTACTCATTTAGGGTGCCTTTACTTGGCTATAGCTCATGATAATCTGAGGAACACTTGTCACAGCTGGGCGATTCAAGGAGAACAGGCTGAGCAGGCAGTCACAAGGCTTGGCCTTAGTGCCAACTCTGTCACCTGCGACTGTTTCTAAGGTTGGATGCACACTCAACTTCTCTTCAGGAAAAGTAAAGTATCTACTCTGTAAGGACTGTGGATAATCTAGTACTTGCTTCATTGTTCGGGCACGTGATAGGTGCTCAGCTCTGAGAGCAATTGTCAATACTATACTTTTCCAACTTCTCAGCCTTAAAACTCAACGACCTTGATACAGTGTTGATAGTTGTTGAACCTGAGTATTAGGTGCAAGGAGAGTCATTGACTCCAGCACTTACATTTGTGCTTGTAAAGCTTCAGAATTTAAAAACCAACAAAAAGAAAAACACACGTGATTTTATATTGTCAGCCCTCTGTGTCTGCATTGTACCAGGCGCGGCCTGAGCACACTGGGAAAGTAAGTCCTGAAAGTTCCCACAAGTAAGCCTTGAACTTGCTGCCTGCCACATGTTGAAGTGGAATCCATCCAGATGAAAGGGCTGTCTTGAAGCGGCCTCTGGCCATTTCACAGATTGCCCCACCTCTCCAGCATGTGCATTGGGAGTGTCAAGGGTCAAGTCTCACATGTTGTGTTAGGCAATGTGACTGTTCTATCTGTGTTGAGTGTATATCCCTCCTTCTTGTCACTGGTACCCAAGCCACATAGGACAAGAGCCATTTCCTCATCGTATTAGGTAGCAAGCTCCAGAGATGACTTGCAAGTCAGGGAGATGGGTATAGGTTCTGTGCAATCACTAAGTCATTTTCTAGAATAGACGATCACCTGGAGATTTTGGAACCCACAGGTGAGGGCTCCTGGAAATAAGGCCTCTGAGGATGCTGGAGGATGGGTAGTTCAAGCAGTTTGAGCTTGTATATGACATTAAACAGCCACACCCATGTACCCACCTGAGAAAAGAGCATCCGTGCCAGGTGCTGCTTGATATCTGGTCTCCTAAAACCAAAACCAAGGCAGTAGAGTTTTCTTTGCTGTAAAAAGATGCTATGCCAAGTAGGCTTTCTTATTAAAAAAAAAAAAAAAAACACTCAGGAGAAGCAAGACTATGCTTAGGAACTCAGATGAGGACTGGAAAGATGGCTCAGAGGTTAAGAGCACTGGCTATTCTTCCAGAGGTCCTGAGTTCAATTCCCAGCAACCACATGGTAGCTCACAACCATCTATAATGTGATCTGATGCCCTCTTCTGGTATGCAGGTGTACATGCAAGAAGAGCATTGTGTACATAATAATAAATTAATAAATCTTTTTAAAAAAGAACTCAAGTTAGCAAAGACAAGGATAGACTCCCAGATTCTGCCAAAGGAACCAAAAATACTGAATCCCACTTCCTGGGCCACATCTGTAGGAGCCAAACAGAGGTAGACACAAGTTGCTTCCAAAGCAAGAAAAGGTTAAATGCTGTGTATTAAGATGTGTAATCCTGAGATGGAAACTTGCCAGACAACTGACTTGAATCAGGAGCTGAGGCTTACTCTCCAATCTGTCTCATTCTCAATTTACTGTGTGGATTATCTAGCCCAGTGGCTTATCTGTGTATGGTTTACACTAAGATTTGGTCAAACATAGACCAAAAGCCCTTCATCTGGTCTAACTAAGCTCATAACGATATTATTCACTTTAGCCAGAGGTAGAAACAACTCAAATGGCCAGTAGCTGAATGAAAACGTGGTGGAGTCACACAGTAGAGCACCATTGAGTTCATTTGCAAGAGGCATCAAGTCTATAGAGGCAGGAAGGAGAGTAGTGGCTGCTGGTGTTGGCAAAGGGCTAATGAAAGATGGTATTTAATGGTTGTAGAGTTTTAGTTTTACAGATTAAAAGAGCTCTGTGCGGTACATAGTGTTAATGGTTGCATTAACAAGTGAATGCATACTAAGAAGGACTAAGCTTTCAAGTTTTATGTTATGTTATAGTTGTTTAACTATGCCTTTTTGAATCCGTAATCAAGCCTAGTTAAAACCCCCAGAGTGCTGCTTCTAGTGCCTCTATACACAAGTAGCTGTAGCCTTTTAACCCCCCTGCTCTCTTTTGGCTAATTTGCTATAGCAAATGACTCGGAGTCAGCAGATGGATGAACTTCTGGATGTCCTCATTGAAAGTGGAGGTAAGACTGCCTTGCCCAGGCTGGAAAGATGGCTCAGAGGTTAAGAGCACTGGCTGCTCTTCCAAAGGTCCTGAGTTCAATTCCCAGCAAATACATGGTGGCTCGTAACCATCTATAATGAGATCTGGTGTCCTCTTCTGGTATGCAGGTGTACATGCAGACAAGAACACTGTATACATAATCAATAAATAAATCTTAAAAAAAAAAAAAAAAGACTGCCTTGCTCAGTATCTGTCAGGACCCTCCACACCTGTGCACACTCTAGGACATGGCTTCTTATAACCAAGGTCAGGGGCACCCTGAGTCAGGTCCACCAGGTGGACCTTCCGGTAGAGCCACTTCCTCTGAGCTTTAGATATGCTTAATTAGCAGAGAGGAAAGCCACCGTGGATGGTTCCTCACCACCTTCATCTTACGGGTACTTTGCATGGTGCCTTTCAGGCCATCCCTAGACGTATGTTGTTCTGTTGGTGCATCATTTTTCTGCTGTTCTGATCCCTGTCTTCTTAATTAAGGAAAAGAACAAACAAACAAACAAACGAGAATATAGTAAAAAACGTGCTCGTTACTCAAGCTCAATCAGCCATCTCCCACCGGATGCCCCATTCATGCCGAAACGTTACTCAACTTAGCAGTAAAAGCAACCACACATTCTTTAACCCATTCACTCACTCACTTAAGAAACACCACAGAATGTGTGCCTGGAGCTTGGAAACACAGGAAGGAATCAGAGGTCCTAAGGAGCATGTGTGAAGGACAAATGAGTACACGAGGCTGAACCCTTTTATCAACAGCGTTTGGCGTTTAACAGGAGGCAGCAAAGGCCTCATAGGCTGAGTGCCAGGGATCATGTTAAGCTCTGTTCTCTGACAACTAGTTCCTCCTTTCGGTGGAATGTAGTCTGGGAAGGGAGATGGACAGCCGACAAGAGAACTGGTGTTTCTCATCATTAACAAGGAGGAGGATGAAAGGCATGGGTATAGGTGTATGTGTGTGCTTAAGTCTTACGATGGGAGATGACTGGTCATACCAGATGCTCCTCCTTTTTATTTCAGCATGTGTCGGGGAGGCAGAATGGTGAGAACACAGAAGGGCAAGCGGGAGGGGCTAGGGAAGGCTAAGCCAGAGTTCGTCACCAATGAGTTACGTTTTATAGAGAAATGCAAGTCTGTAAGTGCAAGTATAGAGCTTGATGCTATCAACTAAAAGTGGCTGCGGCTCTGCTCGTTTGCATTATTGTCCTCACTCCACATCTAGGTAATTTAGAGCAGCCTAAGAGGAAGTAGATGGGATCTTATCAGGGTGCAGAGTTTTGCTAAGCTAAGAGGGAAGGGCAGAGAGGTGGAAAGCAACAGCGGATCAGAGAATATGTTCCAAAAAAGAAAGAAGAGATGTGGGAGGTACTGGTATGCAGTGGTTAACAGCACAACCAGTGGATTAGGTGCCTAAGAGTGCCTTAGAAATATTTGCCCCTGGAATACTTTATACATGAGCTAGAGAGGGGAAAGGAGAAGGACAGAGAGCAGGAAATCCTCCTGAAAATGGAGCTCTTGGAAGGGTGTGCTATGCTAGGACAAGGCTCAAGGAATCCAACAGAGTGGATGGGAAAGGCAAGGAACTGAGAAGCCAGCATCAGCAGTGTGTGACTTCTAATGATAACGTAGTTTTAAAAAAATAAGAAACACTGAGCTGCCAAAGTGGCTGTGAACAGGAGGGTTGTTTCCAGCCGGAAGAGATCTGACCGGAAGTCCTGCAGTAGAGAAACAGGCTGCCTTAGAAGCCACTGAGGAGAGGTAAAAAGGAAGTATCAGTAGAAAAATAGCTGTGGGATGATTGATGCTCTTCTCACAGTTGCTACCCAACAGAGACTATGCCAAAGATGCAATGTCCTCCAGTGATAGCTAACAGCGGAAGTGAAGGAAGCAATGAAGCCACTAGAGAGGGGTTTGAAAATAGCCCGGTGTGGTGGCACATACCTGTAATCCTAGCACTCTGGGAGGCAGAGGCAGGTGGATTGCTGTGAATTTGTGGCCAGCCTGGTCTAGAGTCCAGGACAGCCAAGGCTACACAGAGAAACCCTGTCTCCAAAAAGCAAAAAGCAAAAAAAAAAAAAAAAAAAAAAAAAAAAGAAAGAAAGAAGGAAAGAAAAAAAAAAGAAAGAAAGGAAAGGAAAGAAAAGAAAAAAAAAACCCAACAAACAAAAAACCCAGAGTGGACGTTCCAAGGCAAGGGTATTTGGTGAAGCTTTAGGAAAGAGAAAATGGAGAGACAAGGCAGGTGGGGGAAGGCCGGGCTTAAGTGTCAGCAGGAAGCGCGATCATCTTTTCATTTGTCCTTAGAGAAGCTCATTTGTGTTGCTCATCATGAGGCATGGTCAGTTTGGGGTGCTTTAACAATTCCCACTGGGTTTTTCCAACAGAAATGCCAGCTGATGCCAGAGAAGACCATTCATGTCTTCAAAAACTCCCAAAGCTACCCGGGTCCTCTCGCAGCCCCACCACCGTCCTCCCCAAGCCCTCGGCTTCCTTTGAACAGACGTCCTCAGGAGGCCAGATCTCCTTTGATCACTATGCCACTGACAGCGATGGACACCTAGAGGTCTTGTTGAATTCTCACAGCCCCATAGGAAAGGTGAGCGACGTCACCCTCCTCAAAATCGGAAGTGAGGAGCCTCCTTTTGATGGGATCATGGACGGCTTCCCGGGGAAGGCTGCTGAAGACCTCTTCAGCGCCCATGAGCTCTTGCCGGGGCCTCTCTCCCCGATGCATACACAGTTGTCACCCTCCTCAGTGGACAGCAGTGGCCTGCAGCTGAGCTTCACAGAATCTCCTTGGGAAACGATGGAATGGCTGGACCTCACTCCACCTAGTTCCACGCCAGGCTTTGGCAACCTCACCACCAGTGGTCCCAGCATTTTCAACATCGATTTCCTGGATGTCACAGATCTCAATTTGAATTCCCCTATGGACCTCCACTTACAGCAATGGTAAACATCTGAGATACAAGTACAGTGGGAGCTCAGTAAGAACCCCATAGGGAAGGTGCACAACCAGAAAATACTGTGTGATCCAAAAGTTAAAGGGGAGAAAAAATGGGAAGGGGAAAAAGGCAATGGAGGTTTCTGTGACAATCAACTAAAAAAAGCAGGAATAAGTCATTAAAATATGTATAATGTAATTTCTCCTAGCATTCAGCAACTGCTAATAACTTCAGAGATGCATTCAAAAATGTGCTTCCTCAGAATAAGAATGCCAAAGTTGTCTTTCACTGCCTTATCTCGTATCAATATTTTCCTAGCCCACAGTTTGTCTCAAGCGTTACTGGGCCATGAGTTCCCACTACACTTTGTCTCAGATGTTATTGGGACATAAGCTGACACTGCTAGCTGTTGTTACGAGTTTCCTAAACATCCTGTGGAAGGAAAACAAAGCATCTGGGGTATGCAGGGAAGCCAGTCCCTTGAATATTCTGGAAGCCGTCCTGTGGCAGAGAAGCTTCCCATGTGCATCTTCTGTCTTTCAGAACAGCAGGGCCTGTTTTAACCGATAGAGTCCTTAAGGCAGAGTAGAGGGACAGAACCAATCCATTCCCAGGAAAGCAAAAACAACTCAGTATCCTGCAATCCCTAAATTGTCTTACTGTGCTGGTGATCCCTGACAACTAACTAGCATTGTCCAGACAATCCACCCAGAACATGTTGCTTTTTAACCAATAGCCCAAGTGTTTCTGCCGTCTCTGTGCTCACCAGTGGCGTATAGCGGGCGAGAATGTGAATAAAAGCAAACAAACATAAAAGTCCACAAACTTCATGCCATGGACAGAGACTCTTGAAATTCTCGAATACAACTGCCTCTAGTTCCAAGGACAAGAGACAGACCATGAGAGAGGCAACCGGAGGCCCAGGGAGCCATACTGGGACAGGATAGAATTACAGAATGATGCTACTTCACATTCCAGGAAAGAGGAAATTCCATGGGTTGCTATTACAGGACTAATACACAGAGCCAACTTCTTCTACTTCTTCTTCTTCTTCTTCTTCTTCTTCTTCTTCTTCTTCTTCTTCTTCTTCTTTTTCTTCTTCTTCTTCTTCCTCCTCCTCCTCCTCCTCCTCCTCCTTCTCTTCCTCTTCCTCTTTCTCCTCCTCCTTCCTTTTTTTAATTATGAGAAGAAGAAGCTCACCTCAGTTTATCTTCCTCTCACTACTTTTCTTTCAAGAGAGCTATTCTTTATGGCTTTTGAGTTTGAATCCCTCCCACCACACACACACACACACATACACACATACATGGCCAAAAGAGATGTTTTCAGCTGACATTCTCTTATTAAAGCCATTTTTAGAACATTAAAAGTCGAAACTCACTCTTCACATGTGCATTGGCTGCAAACAGAATTCACAAGAATTTCCTTAGGAAGAAACTGGGGATGTGGCCCACTGGTCACAAAGCTTGTTTTATTTGTGTTTGATTTATGGACAATCTTTGTTTTGTGTTGCTCTGGGGAAATTGGAAATTATTGCAGAGTGGAGATAAATCAGGGTGGCATCTACCAGAGAGCATTTCAGTCAGGCTTCCGGAGGAAAGCACGGTTGCACACAGAAAACCACAGGAGATAAAGGACTGTGGTCTTGACAAGTGCTCCTGGTTGCCCCTGTGTTTGGTCAGGTCACTGCGGGGCAGAAGGAGACAGCACAGATTGCCCGAGCCTCTCAGAGGCTCACTGTGGCGCCAGTTCAAGTATTATAACGTTGCATGCTGTAGAAAGTAGCTATTGCTGTTTTGTTTTAACTTAAATCACTAAGGCACTGTTTTATTCTTTTGTAAAAACAAACAAAAAAGTTCACTGTGCACTTATAGAGAAAATAATCAGCCATGTTGTGAATTTTTGATAAACCAAAGATTTAGAAACCATTCCATTGACGAAACTGTTTGAACACTGAGTGTTTTTGGTGACTGCTACCCTGGAAGCCCTCATATCTTATTGTATGGAAGGAAACACAGATGTGCACACACAAGTAGTTCTATATTATACATGTGTGTATGGTGTATGTGTATACACACGTGTACACATATGTATACAGATGCATGTGTGCGCACATGTCTGGAAGGTGGCATTCAGAGTGCCTTGAACCCTCAGTCTGCTGTGAATGATGCGTGGCCTTTCTTACCACAAGTTGCTGATGAATCAACCAGACTACACGTTGCCTCTCGTATACGACTATGAACTCCAACCTAAGGCGCATAGCCACTTGCTACCATGAACAAGCTCCTCCTGGCAATGAATATGGATGTGAGAGGACAGAGTGGCTTCACCATCAGTGGCTGCCAGGGCCAGTGCCTCCTCTCACAGAAGAGTCTAAAGGGAGCATGAGATTTGTTCTGACATTCCTTGATCTGCATTGTGCTTGAAAGGGTCTGTGTGACAAACTTTATTGTGTTTGTATGTCCATCATCGGAACCACAAATCCAGAGGCAAAGCTTAGCATGAAGATGAAGCCATGGGGGAGAAGCCTTCATAGCCACATTCCAAACATTGGTTTGACCTCCGATGCTGATGTTTTGTCTGAGTCTGGATGAAGCTTGCTGCTCTGTACATTTTTTAAGGCTCTAGCTGAACCATGTATATTATCCACCTCCTTATTTCCTTGGAAAACAAACCCACACAGTGTCCGGCTTCTGAGACCCTTTGGGAATTCCAGTCTGACTGATTAGATGGCTCTGTTTTTAGCTAGACTGTGGGAGATTTTTTTTTTTTTTTTAACTATTATTCAAGCTGATACACAAACTTCACAGTTGACGAAAGGGAAGGTGGCTCTGGTTTGTTAGTACAAGCCAACATCTAGACTGGGTCCCTGGATACTTGGCCTCAGCCTGCTCCCCCAGTCTCCCCAGGCCATGTGTACCCTGTCTTCGCAGCATAGGCAGGTGATTGGAGCCAATAGGGACCAGACTGATGAAGATGGATCAAATCCTGATGCTCATTCGCCTGTCTCCTATTGGGTTTTGTTTTGCTTTTGTTTTTGTGTTTTTTGTTTTTTACTTTAGGTTCTTTTAATCATTCATGTCCCTCTTGTGACAGCATGAGCTAAGAGATGTGTGGAGATGGCCGCTCTTGGTTTTAGCAGTATTCCTAGAGCCTCAAGCGAGCACGTGTTTAAGAGGCCTGGAATATCCCGACAGTAAGGAGAGTCTTGGCAGTCATTCCTACAGTGGCTACAGGACAGCAGGTCCCTGTAGATCTAAAGGAACCCAGATTCCCCCGTGCCTGCTCCCATGCAAGTTCTTCCAGCAAACCAGGGCTCTGTAATTGTGCTGCTGCTTCTAATAATGTTATCAAGACGACGGGGATAGAGAGAGAGTGAAGGAGAAGGGAGGAGAGGGAGGAAAAGGGAAGGCAAGGAAGGGAGGAAGAAGGAAGGGGAAGAGGAAGAGAAGAAGGAGACAGAGGAAGGAAGGGAAGAAGGAAGGAAGGAAGGAAGGAAGGAAAGAAGAAAGGAAGGAAGGGAAGGGAAGGAGAAAGGGATGGGGCAGAGAAGCAAAGGAAGGAGAAAGGAAAAACCAGAGCCCAACTTCCTGACTCATGAGTCTCTTGGTTCAGCTATTATGTCATAGTGTAAAAAGTAAAACACAAACACAGAAGAAGGAAGCCATGCTGAGCAATGGAGTGATCCCACCTAAACAGAAACATCAACACAGCCTCTGTCTGGAGAGTTGGAGCCTATGAACTGGCAGTCTTATGCCTTTCGAGAACATTAGCTGGGGACACGAATGAATAAAAATCTACCCCCAAGCTTTTAAAGCAGTTCTTCTCAAAAGTTATTTATTTTATGTTCAATCAGCTTTCCTAGGTCTAGTTAGTCTGAAAACTCCCAAGTGACGAGTACCATCTAGGGTGGGGGCATTTGATGCCTTCTGTGTGTGGCACACATAGACTTCCAGGGGTTGAGTCAGCATAGGCGTTGACTGTCAGAGGCGTCAAGCTCCTCCACGCAAGAATGTTGATGCTCTCCCACTGTTAGCAGGGTGATAAAGGGACCTTGTTTTTTTCCAAACACAGGAGACTTTTTGTGAAAAGCTATCACCACACAGGCTTGTCTTTTCTAGCAGAGTGACAGGACCATAGTGTATCTTGCAGCTCTGCGTCTCACCGTTTAACATCTGGGAGAGGTATGGGGCTGTTTTCCCAGACAGAGCAGTCCTTTGAAAACAAGGAAAGGGTAGAGGGAGCACGTTTTGCCTGATCCCAAGTCACCACACAAACCTTCAGGGAGCTTTCGAGGCAGACACTTCTGAGACTTCCCTAGACAGAAGACATCAACAGACATGGAGCATCAGGGTCCTAGAACAAGATGGTCTCGTAGTGCTGAGAGCCGATCTGTTGTGTGTGTCCAGAAGCCCTCACTAGGAGATGGCAGTCTGTAGAAGTGGTTTCAAGACAGGAAGGAATTTGGGGAGAACTTTGTGACCATCTGCCAGGGATGTTGTACTAAGGCCCACTTGCTTCAGTGAGCATGAGTGAGTTCACTCCTGCTCCTGGGGAATCGGTGGTACTCCCACCAGAGAACCCCTGCAGATTCTGGTGCTCATTCTAACCACTGGTTCCCATGACGGACATCAGGAGTCGGTGCTTTCTCTAGATTGTTTAGATTGCCTCGCGTGCAAGGGGAAACAGCAAGGGCAGCCAGGAGGCTCTTTAGATGTTTTCCAAAGGAGCAAGACCCACATTGCTCCCAGGGCTCTGCTCCATTGACCTTGTCCAAAGAACCAAGGGCAAAGGTGTGCCTGGAGATGAAACGCAACCCTCAGCAGAACACAAAGCAGTGTTCTGGGAAGAACAAAGAAACAAGCATGGTTCTCTTTGGCCCCAATGTGGTGGTGTTTTCATGTTGGTCTCCTTCGCTTTGTATAATATGAAAGAAATGTGGCTCACTGGGAGAACAAAAAAGCAATGGCTAAAATACCAAAGTTGGCATGTGTCCTTTTTTTTAAAAAAAAAAAAAATCCATATATTTTTAAATAAAATGTTTATTTTAATGAGATGTAAACACTTTTCTTTGGCCAGAAAATATATCTGGGTACGATGCGCTTTATGCATGTTACTTTCTGTTTTCCTTTCAGCAGCTGGAGAAGGGGTACCACTGTGATCCCCATCTTGCAGATGAAGAAACTGAGGCTGAGAGAAGCTACGTACATTGTCTAGGGTGACATAACTTATAAACTAGCCGAGCTAGTCCGCTGCATCAGACTTTGACTTGTCCACCTCCAAAGCCCCTGCCTATGCTCACTGCTGCTCCTACTAACACCATAAACGCTCTGTGAAGTAGACACACAAACTGCGTTAATACCCCTATTAAAGTACACATACAGGCGTGTATCCTAGTTGAGTTGGTGCTTTCATCAGTTTAGAAATAGTGCCAACTAAAGAATTCATAGAGTAAGCTGGGGATCGAGATGGCCTATTGGATATTCACAGTAGCCCTATTATGTAGATGTTGTAGTTGATTTTCTCGTTTGTGTATATTTCCATCTGTCATTTTCTCACTGGAGAATATGAGATCTCATGGAGGAACTGATTCCAATGGATGACCTTTGGACCAGGAGTGATCCCCAAACTGCTCTTTCTCCGTAAGGTAGTTCTGCCTTCTTTCACGTGGTTCTTCCCTTACACTGGGGCTGTTGCCCAACTCATGTATAATTTCAAGGTCAGAGTTAACATCAGCAAAGTGTAACAATACCAGCACAAATGATGTCATTCCTAAGGGTCTCAGCAGAAATTTTACTGCTGTCTGTCAGTGTCTGAGCTTCTCATGAGTCTAGGAGCCTGGGAGAACCAGGTACAAGTTCATCCTCAAGTCCTAGTTCCCCCAAGTTAAGAGTGGGGTCACTTGAATCTCATGGGTTATAGAGGGGAGGGTGGGATTTTTAAAATCACTGGTTCTCTATGAATTTCACTTCATGTACCCCAATCCCACTCACCTCTCTGTACCTCTATATCCACCCTCTTTCCTTGCAACTTCCTCCAGCCAAAGAAAACCAAACAACAACAAAAATATCTCACTGTGCAAGCTGCGGTGTGTCCTACAGTACACTCTTGTGTCCAAACAGCTTTACTCACTGTTCATTGCAGTGAGTCATTGGTCCGGTTCGATGCCTCTGGCTTCTGCTACACCATCCATCCTCGATCCTCCCTGGGACTCCTCCTGGTTATCCCGTTGTTGTCCCCATGTCTTGGAGATCCTGCAGCTTTGGTTCTGGGAGACAAGCCTCTACATGTGTTCCAGAAGTTCATAGATAGAGTAGATGTCGGGGTGGGCTAACTCAAAGCCCTGGATCTGAGCCTGGGCAGCAGCTGGGTTGTTCAGCCCAACAGCTCTCCTGCACTCACACCACCGGGGCCAGATTGTTTCCTAATGCGTTTTATCCATAGTGTCAAATCCGTGATTCTCTCCTCTTTGGGGCTTCTTTAGCTCAGAAGCCGTGTGTTGTTTAATGTGGCCCCTTTCCACAGCAACCCACTCCTGTTAAGTTAAATCAGTGTTCTCTCTGTTCCCACCAAGAGTACGCATGAGAATAAAAAGCTGTATTCCCTTCACTTCCCATACTGCTTTCAAGGAGACTGTCTTCCCTTGATCTCAGTGGTCTAATCTGAACTAGTGAAGAGTCTTTATGAAAGGCAGAGGCATTTATACATGCATATATGGTAAGTAACTCCATTTGTATGTGTGTGTATAATATATATAACATATATATTCACAAGTGTGGGCGTACATATACAAAGGGAAAAGTTTTTAATGTTATTTAACTTTGACAGGTACATAAAAGCATAAAATTGTACATATTCATAGAGCAGATGTAACAGCCAGCTATGCAAATAGCATGCAGAACTACAGACATTTGCCATAGAGAAGATGAGCTTTGTATCCAATTTATGGTACTTCAATGGCTATTCACCAACCCCCTATGAGTATTGGATTATGTGATAGATCTAGTACAGCCCTCCTACTTTAATGATTCCTTTAATGGCTTAGACAAGAGTTTCCTCTAAGGATTAAGACACTTGCTCTTGGCTGCGTAGATCATTATCACCTCCATCTTTGTCACCATCAGCTCCGTCATCAATCCTCAACCCTCTTATATTGAACGGAGTATTTTTCTGTACTGAGGTATGGCTAGGCCGGATTTGGTGGCTGAGACATTGAAAGAGGTCCTTTGTCAGAGAATGTGTGGATCTCAGTTCAGCTGACCCCAAATAAAGCAATACAAGGTAAAATCTTGCCAGTCTTGTCAGTCTTCCTGTCATTCAGAAGCAACCTGTACCACGATTGGGCAAGGCCCTGAGAGGGAGCTTTCTCTAATTTCCACGAGGAACAAAAAAAAAAAAAAAAAAAAAAAATTGCCCTACTATACTTAGGGACTTATGTGGAGGTCCTACTCAGGAAGATTGTCAAAATGACTAACTTCAACTAACTTTTTAATACCAAGGGTGAACATGAGGGAGAGAAGGAAAGAGATTGTAATGAATGTGTATATGCATTTATATTTAGTTACATAAACAGATCTCATTTTCTAACATTTTATTAATAACTATAATTCTGTTTTGTGAATGGCAATGGTTTGGGGCTTGGAGCTTCAGTGGTCTTCCCCTGATATGGGAACATGGTGAGGTCCATGTCAGCAGCAGGAATGCTTTGCATGGTCAACATCAGAATGGTTTTTATTTTATTTCGGTGTCTGTGAGCTCTCTAAATAGCAGGGGAATCTTCTGTTCCTCGAGGCTTTGAGAGAACAGGATTGAAAATATCTGCATCTTCTTTAGACCAGCACTCTCCACAAAAGCATCAAAGGCTGACTGCTTGCGCGGGAGTGGGGAAAGGTGTTCTTTGACAGTCTGCCTGTCTCTTCAGGATTTTTCCCCTCTTTCTTCACTCTTCCTATTTTTAAAATACCTGTAACAATAGCAAGCTTATTTTAAAACAATGAAGCATGACAATGCAAGGGCACTAGTCATTTTAAAATTATTTTGTATCTGTGATTAAATCCTGTTTCTCCTTCCTAATTCTGTCTCAAATTTCTTCTTCTTCCTCCTCCACCTCTTCCTCCCTTTCTTCTTCTTCCTCCTTCTCCTTCTCCTCCTCCTCCTCCTTCTTCTTCTTCTTCTTCTTCTTCTTCTTCTTCTTCTCTCTCTCTCTCTCTCTCTCTCTCTCTCTCTCAAAGATACATCCACTTTCTCCCATCTTTTAAAAAAAAGGATGATCCCTGAGAACAGTTTAATAATTAATGCTCTAATTTCTCCTGTGATCTGCAGCAGTTCTGCTCTACCAGTGCCCAATCTGGACGAAAAGGTGAGAGATGGCTACCAGGGCTGTGCCTCATTGCCTCATGCATTAGTGCTCCTGTCATGCCCAGACTTCTGCTTCTTGTAGAGGTCCCTGGTTCAACAGCTACAGCATGATTGGCTGCACATGCTTCCACATCTTCCTGGAAGACTTGGAGCATTCACTTCTTTCACTCACAGGACCGTTCTCCATGTCACTTCAAAGCTTGACAGAGCTGCAAAGCTGGCACAAAAGTTTCCCCTTTTTGTAAAACTGGGCTTTCTTTCTACCTTCCTTCCTTCCTTCCTTCCTTCCTTCCTTCCTTCCTTCCTTCCTTTTCTTCTTTCCTTCCTTTCTCAGTTCTATAATTTACATGTTTATTTTATAGTTTTCATGCACCCTCTTTTTTCTTTTATTGTTTTTTATTTATTTAATCTCTTTACAGCCTGATCCCCCCCCCTCCTCTCCTCCAAGTCTTGCCCTCACACCCCCTCCCCTACTCCCCTTCTCATTTTTCTCAGAGAAGGGGAGGCCCAGAAGAGGTATCAACTCACTCAGGTACATCAAGTCACAGCATTCTCTCTTATTGGTGCCTGACAAGGCAGGCCAGCTATGGGGAAGGGATCCAGTGGAAGGCAACATAGTCAGAGACAGCCCCTGCTTCCATTGTTAGGGCACCCACAGGTTAACTATCTGCTACATATGTGTAGGGGTCTAGGTCCAGCCCATGCATGCTCTTTGGCTGGTGGTTCAGTCTCTATGAGCCCCCATGGGCGCAAGTTAGTTGACTCTGTAGGTTTTCTTGTGGTGTTCTTGACCCCTCCAGCTCCCTCTCTCCTTCCTCCCACTCTTTCGTAGAACTTTCCAAGCTCAGACTATTATTTGCATGTGAGTCTATGCTTCTGACTCCATCCGCTGCTGGATGTAGCCTCTAAGAAAACAGAGTTATACTAGTTCTTGTCTGCAGTCATAGCAGAATGTCATTAGTAGTGACTGGTGTTGGCTCTCTCCCACGGGGTGGGTCTCAACTTGGGCTAGTCATTGGATTGCTATTCCCTCCATCTCAGCTATTAAAAACGAAGACATCATACAATTTGCAGGCAAATGGATGGACTTAGAAAGGTCTTCCTGGTATCTACTCACTTATAAGTGGATATTAGCCATAAAGTACAGGATAACCATGCTACAATCCACAGACCCAAAGAAGCCATGGAGAGTCCTAAGGAGAATGCTGAATCTCACTCAGAACAAGAAATAATATAGACATCTGAAGTAGATGGGAGGAAACTGGGTGGGAGAGGGGATGAAGAGGGTAATGGGAGAGGAGGCAGTGTGGGAATCAGGCGATCAGAGAGCAAGGGAAGGAGGACTGGGAGAGAGAATGGAAATTGATGGTGAGGCATCTCTGGGACAGGAGAGGCTCCCAGGAGTCTATGCGGGTGACTCTAGCTGAGACTTCTAGCAGTGGGGTTTAAGGAGCCTGAAGTGACCACTTCCTGTAGCCAGGTGGGACTTCCAGTGGAGGGAGAAAGACACTACTACCCATAAAAACCTTAGGCTCAAAACTTATCTTGCCTACAGGAAGTGGGGTAAAAATGACTATTCTTTCAAAAGAAAAGTGTTGAGAGCCATCTTGCCTGGACCAAGAATATCAAAGCTTATGATGGTGCTATGCCCACAGAAAATGACCTTCTTCCATTGTTAACGAGAAGAGCAGGACTCTTGCCATCCTGTTGGGTGTGTTAGATGCAGGGAAAAAAAAAAAAGATGGAAACGGTGGAAATGGCATCTCATGATGGCCTATGTGATTCTTGTGTGACCATGGTAAAAGCTGTCTATCTTCAGTCTTCCACCATTGTTGGAACCTTTGATGAGATTCTAATAATAATTTCCTTTTCTTTGGCTGACAGGGGAATACAGATTTGCTGTCTCAGATGCCTGGAGGGATGATGGTAGTGTGATGGCCCTTCCTACCATCCCTGAGGAGGAAGCCAAACAGCTTTTCCTAAAGCAGTCATTACCAAAGTGCTCCTGTGCTATACTTTGTTGGGACTACAGATGCCCTTTCAGAGCTGGACCCAAAGGTGCCAGGTGTAAGTCATGCTACCTTGTAGCAATTCCATCGATTTGTGTAATCACAGCTGAGGTGGCTAGGTTAGCAGCATCCTGGCTAGTTAAGTGGAAATAGCACCAAAACTCTCATGGTGCATCACTCGGTACCTTCATCTGTCAAATCTCTCAGCACTGTGCTGGCCAGCTGTCTCTGATGAATATATTCTGTGTTTGAGATTCAGACATTGCTGGGTCCCTGCAGGTTTGTAATCAACACATTGGCTTCGCACCAACATAGAATGATCATTTTTGTTTTTTGTTTGTTTGTTTGTTTGTTTTGAGGCAGAGTTTCTCTGTGTAGCCTTGGCTGTCCTGGATGTACCTTGTAGATCAGGCTGGCCTTTAACTCACAGAGATCTGCCTTCCCATGTGCTGGGATTACAGGGGTGTGACACTGTCCCTGGATGATCACCACTTTTGTGGTTGTTCTTGTTAGGGCCCAGAGGAAGCCGCACAGAACACTCAGACACTGATCTCAGTCAGATATTGATGGTTTATTGAACACACACCCTAAGGACTGATCATGACCAAGGACGCAGTTCTGCTACATTGAATGTTTCTCAGAGTCAGCTTATAAAGGCAAAAACTGAAATTAGCTCATGGACTGTATAAAAATGAAAGAATTTAAGAAGCATCTTGAAAGAGTTAATTTGAAATCACAATTTGTGGGCACACTTCATCACAGCATGGAAGTCATGGCAGTAGAACCTTGAGGCAGCTGGTCACATAATATTTGCTGTCAGGAGGAGAAGAGAGATGAATGATAATTCCCTGCTCCCTCTCTCCTTTTTGTATAGTCTGGGACACCAGCCCATAGAATGGTGCTGCACACATTTAAAGTGGCTCTTCCTACCCCTGCTAAGCTAGTCACTCTCTCACAGCTATGCCCATACACTTGTTTCTCTGGCGATTCTAGATCCCATCAAATTGATAATCATTATTAACCATCCTGGTCATGTTTTTTTAAATATTCAAAGTATAAATAATTAGTTCATATAAATATGATGTTGACATTATCACCATGTCCAGTCGGTTCAGTGCAAAGGATACCTTCACTGGCTAATTGGTTAGAGCTCTTGACCTATAAGCAGAGGCTGAGTTCACAGTTAATTAAAGATTTCATGTTCACTCAGCCAAAACATGCCTCAAGCCATCTTTTGTTTAGTTGGCCAGGGAGATCTTACATCCATATTTAGGACATCTTTGTACTGTAATCAACACATTGCAAAAGATCTCAGATCCTAGATGCTCTTTCATTTTTTTAAAAAATAGAAATTATCCTGGATGTTCCACTTAGGCTGATTTTCATTGTATCCATCACAGCAGTCTACATGGTAGTTTGTATGTAACTGGACTTGGAAAACAGTACTCTTATTTCCATCTACCAAAGAGCAGTGATCTTTACTAGAGATGGGGAGACGAGATAAAAAGGATCCAGTGAGTGGTTTCCCTAAACTTAGTTACTAGGCATGTTGAATTCTAATGGGAACTCACATTTGTTTTTACCCAAAGTCCCAACTGCCCAACATCTCTGACTTTATTCCATACATAATGATGACAACTAACTGAGATTGCATGTCATCTTTTCCTTTTTCCTTTTTATTAATTAATTAATTAATTAATTAATTAATTTCTGTGTAAGGCAAGTTGCAGGAGTCACTTTTCTCCTACCATGTAGCTTCTGGAGATTAAAAACAGGTCATCAGGCTTAGTGACAAACATCTTTACCTATTGAACCATCTTGCTGTTCCCCTCACCTGACACATTCTAAGTCGAGGGTCACAATTCCTTTAAAAAAGCTGGTGGGTGCCAGTGGGCCATCCAGCTGATGCCCATTCAAGTCTGGTAGTGGAAAAGAGATGGACAAAGCTATGAGAGTAGAATCTAAGCTATACAAGAAAGCTGTCGCAGATTAGGCCAACAGATAAGACGTCCCCGATTCAATCCTATATCAGCTTTTGGTTACCTAAGGGTTTTGAGAAGATTAAGAATGGCATCTTGGGATTCGTGCTATGCCTAGTTCGAAAGCACTTTGCCCCAGGCTAAACCCTGTAACTGAACACCAAGAAGGTGAGTGTGTATTGAATGAACACATTCCTCTAGCATGTTTTCCTGTGAATTCAGCATTGCAACGCCTCACATTCACTTGGGATGCAATAGGAGCCAGACGCTCACTTTATTTGCTGTTGTGTCCTTGGTTTCACTTTTCAAGCACGAAAATATTTCATTTACTAGAAGGCTAAAGCCTAAATGCCTTGCCTTCTTCCACCTCTGTTCTAAAGTTGTCCTTGCAAACTTTGGACAGAGGCAAGGTGGGAGCAGCAAACTACAAGTCCCAGCATGCACGGCGAATTCCGCACAGGCGCACGGGGACCACCCCGGCCAGCTGGCCAGCCAGCCTGCGGAGACTCCCTGGTTCGCTCGCCCGGCTAGGGCAGGGGTCTGCAGCCCGGGCGTACCGGCGGGCTCCAAGGGCGGCCCCAGGCGTGGCACAGGGAAGGATGTGGCGTGCGGAATAGGTTGTGGTGGTCTCGGGAGGCTGGGCGCGAGCCAGGCGGCTCCCCAGGCTCCGCAGTGCCGCCGCTGTCGCCCAGGAGGCTGGGCGCGGGAGCCATGTAACCCTGCGGCGGGCTCCGGGCAGCTCCGTTCCTCCCCAGCTCCCGGGCTAGCGCGGCAGCGGGGCCACGATGAAGAAGCAGTTTAATCGCATGCGCCAGCTGGCCAACCAGACGGTGGGCAGGTAGGTCACCCGCTGGTCGCCAGGGGCCGGCACGCCCGCGGGGCTGCATCTGCTGGGCGCAGGTGATGTAGCTGCCTGGCCTGGAGCTCCTGCGTTCCTCTTGGATCTGCGCGGGCAAGCAGGCGCGACCTCTCCTCTCCCGACCCTGACCCCTGCTTGCTTCCCACCCGCTGGTCTAGGCTTGGGTTGCCCAGCTCAGAGAGTGACGCATCCTTCACCTGCGTCCCCAGCTGCCCCTTCACCTCGCCCTCCCTGCCTTTCTTCGGGAGTCCCTCTTCCTCTGGCTGCGATTCTTCCTGGAAACAGGTGTTTGCTCTGATGGAGCTGGTAGCTGCAGAGTCGCTGGTTGCCTCTAGAGATCCCGTCCTCCCTGCGCCCAGTTCAGGGCTGCTTAGGGTCCTGGGGTAATGCTGGGCCTGGTCGACACCCCAGTTCCCCCCCTTAGAGCTGTGTTTGTTTTCAGGGACTGTGACTGTATGAGACGCTGGATCACTTTCCTGGCGGCTTTTTTTCAGCGTTTGGGGGATGGGGAGAGGATGGAGGGGAGGGAGGTGGTGGAGGAAGGTGCTTGGTAGCATGGCGCTGCTGTAGGCTCGGTCCCAAGACTGATTTCAGTGGAGGAAGGGAGGTTGCAGAAAGCGAGGAGGTCCAACTCCCTTGGAAGATGAGAGGATCAGAGGCTTGCAGCCAGGTAGGGGATGGGGACAGTCTCCCCTGATAGTCCAGAACAGCTGGGGAGGGTGGGGGGCCAGGAATCTGCAGGACCCAGACTGCTCTCATCTTGAAGATGGACAGGATCTGGGCCAGTGTCTTCAGGAGCGCATCAGCGGGCTGCCAAGATCTAGTAAGGTTACATAAGGATTCTGGTGGTTGTCTTCCAAAGCTAGACATTCTTGAAACACAGGCTTGTTAGGTAGAGGGGAAATTCCCCCCCCCCCCCCATGGAACCTCTCTGCGCCTGGGGAAGGATTTCTGTGTGGTTGACAGAGGAATTCAGGTGTGCAGCGTGAAGCTATCAGAGAGCGAAGAGCCCAGCGTTGGGTGCAATTCAGGTGCAAGCTTCACACACATGGAGTGCTCTCCGCCAGGTTTGTTGAGAAACCGAATACCTTTCTTGGGTGGGAAGTGGAGCTCGAACTGGCACCTGGTAGGGTGGGGGTGGGGACTTCCCTGGAGCATAGAGGACATCTCATCTCCGTGGAAGCATACTGCCCTAGTTACAGTGGGCATTTGAGGGCCCGGGATGGCGTGGTTTCTCTTGCTTTCAGGGACTCCAGATGGTTTCCAAGTAACGGCATCTAAACTAGACTTGGATTCATTTCCCCACAAGTGCTTCAACATGAGGGGGGATTTATGAATAGCGGAGTCAGATTAGCCCAGATTTTTGGCACAGTATTGCCACAAATATAGCCTCACGTGGATGGACTGTCTTTGGTGTGTTGGATGCTGAGATAGTGTTTGTCTTTTTTTTTTTGGTACTGGGGGTGTAAGGTTGGCTGTCAAGCTGACCACTCTTTACGCTTTTGGCTTCTGGATCACTCTCTGGGATCTAGCATATGTGATGGCACTAGACATCTCAGGAGTCAGTAGGCCCCTCACTCTGACATCGGCTGCTCCTTCTCATGGTCTTGGAGTGTTAGTCTGGAGTTAGGATTCATGCTGCCGTCCTTTGCAAAGCCCAACTCATAGCTTCATCTTTCGGGACCTGTTTTTAAATTGTGAGATTTTTGAGACCTGGACCTGGACACCTTCATTCGTGGGGAAAATGAAAAAAGGCAAAGGCAATTTGGGTTTCTTTCTTGCTTGCTTTCTTTCTTTTTTAAGGTGGTCTTGCTTATTGAAAGAACCTTCTTAGAAGTAGGAATAGCAGGGATGTACCCTGCTTATCTGCCAGGGTTGCTGGAGCACTCATGTGGGTGACTGACCTGTAAAGAGTGAGGCCCAACGTGTATCTGTTTTGATGACAGTCAGAATGAACCCATGAAGCGAGAATTAGTTCCTGATCTCTGCTGCTTCAACATTCCCAACGCCATCACATGCCAGTGACCCACACAACCACATCTGGCTGGACCTCTTTGTCCCAACATGCTCATTTTGTCTTCTTTTCCCCTTGTCCCTGAACTCCTGCCCCTTACCCTCCTGTACTTCAGACATAGCAAGCCCATCTCCATTTTAGGGCCTTGTTCTTGCTGACCACCAATGTTTTACTACCTGGCTGAGGATGTGGTCTTCCCAAATAGCTTTCTCATCAATCAGGCCTTGGCTCACAGGCTCAGGCCAGCCCTCCCTCCCTCCCTCCCTCCCTCCCTCCCTCCCTCTCTCCCTTGACTCTTGCCCATCATCCTTTTCATTTCTTCAGAGCACTCACCATTGTTTGAAAGCTTGTAATTTTTTTAATATTTTATTTTATTTATTTATTTATTTACTTACTTATTTATTTATTATTTGCCTGTCCGTCTCCAATAGAACGTATTGATCGCCCTTGCATGCCAAGGACATATAGCAGTGCCTTGTAGAAAATTGGTGCTCAAACCAAATTAATTGCCAAGGTTAAAATGGTTTATACCTGGCCCATGAAGGGGAAGAAAGGCAGTGGGTGAGGGGACTTCCTGTTGAGAATACAGAGAGGCACAACCCTATTTCGTGGGCACTAGCAGCTCATAGGGTTGGAAGCTTGAACGGTGGGTGTGGTGCCGTAAAGTGCTTTGCAGAGTAGCTTTAGCTGTCACTCAGCTCTTCACTCCTATGGTTTTGGAAGTGGTGTCTTCCCTCTTTCTAGGAGATGAGTGAGCTTGAGAGCTGCCCTTCTCCATGGCTCCCCATCTATCTCCCTCTCTGTAACTCACAGATCCTGGGATTATGAAAAATGAAGAACTTCTAGGGATTGGCTCATGTCCCTTGACCAACCCAAGGATTGCCCTGCCCTCCATAAATGTACTCTTGGGTTCTTAGTGCTTTGTCTGGAGCTGGGCATATCTAAGTAGGACTTCGACAGCTATGGAAAGAGTTGACAAGTGCTCAGTTGGTATTTTAGCATGTATGAGGCTCTGGGTTTAGTCCTCAGTGCTACATTGTAACACATACCTGTAATGCACTTGGAAGTCGGAGCAGGAAGGTCAGAAGTTCAAGGTCATCTTTGGCTACATAAGTGAGTTCAAAGCCAACCTGGGATGCTTTGCCTTGGTCACCTTTCCTAGTCATAGCACATGTGTCTGCCTTGACTTCCCCCGTATCTGTTCCTTTACTTCACAGTCTGGAAAGCTCTCCGTGGCCAGCCTGTCCCTACTGGCTAGGAGCGCTAATCATCCAGTGGGACACATTTGCTTGGGTGCTTAGCGATCTCAGGGCTAGCTCTTTGCACATTCTTCTCCTTATTGTCGAAATGGGAATGATGAAGTCCGCCCTGTGGAGATACAGAAATGGTAACGTCGAGGGAGTCACCGCAGAAAAACACAGTGCTGAGCTTAATGGAGGGCAGCTCCAGCATCCTTGGGACAGCATTCTAGCTCTTTTTGGATGGCATGCTTATAGCTCAGCCATTCGGTATAAAATGATTGGCTGTCTCCTGTAGA